>NW_028248829.1:0-28801 GCF_964263255.1 Lissotriton vulgaris
TATCCAAGGGTTTTACTGTGCTAAGTGGCCACATGGAATAAAACAATACACTCACCTGCAAACAACAGAGGCGCAGCACTGCCCCAGTGTCCAATTAGAAAGCTGAGGTCTTCTACTTCTCGCATTTATTATTCCTTCGTATTCACAAGTACAGATCATGTGGGTGATTTTGCTTGTAGCCCCCAGGGCATGGACCACTCTTACCTTTCACACTGGGGTCATGCAGAATCATCTTGGTTTCTGAAAGGCACTCCAGACCTTTTTTATTAATTCCTATGCATAGATGAGGTATCCTGTTTTTTGGGTAATCGCTTTAAGGTTTAATACCTCTAGGACACTCCTAAAGGGAATCAGGGTAACAAGCGCTATATATATATATATATATTCACAGAAAAAACCATAGGTTTTACACACGTTATAGTTAGGAAGTAGCATTTAAAAAACCTATGAAATTCACTGAAAAAACCATAGGTTTGACACCAGTTATAGTTAGCTGGAAATTTTACTGACATAAAACCAATGAAATTCCACGTTATAGTTAGTTGGACTCACTATAACTTGCGCGTGCAATGCACTGCTGATGACGTCACATATTGCATCACTCATGACATGGTCAGTGACATCACTGATGACACCATCCTTGTGACATAGTGACAGACCTCCTTTCACTGTAATGTAACCCTTGAAACACATATTCAAAAATAGAAACTGAAATTTAAAAAAAAATGCAGATACCCATATCAGTTACAACAAGTAATTCTGTAATTCCACCATCTATATACACAGCCACTCATACATATACTCACTCATCATATGAAATGATACACCTATACATCCTGTTACACACCGACAATCATCGAAAAGTTACTCACAGACATACTCACACGTGCAAATAAACTATTGAACATCCATTTATTTGAATATAGAGTTATACACACACTTCCACCTTACTTCTATTGAAAATTACACATATTTATTCTCTTAAACAATCACTTATAGAAACATATACTTATTTAAACAGGAACTCTTTCAATCTCTTACTCTCACATATACTCACTTATATACATCAATATTCACATATACTAGATTAAAACATATGTCGTTACTGATAAAGACACTAGTGAGACAGTCATTCACTCACTAACAAACACATATACACACTCATCCACCCATACAGTCCTGCACATATGCTGTCTTCAAAACACATACAAACAGAGAGTCAGTCACTCATGCATCTATGTGCTAAGTAATACCCCCACCAAACCATATAGACACTCATACTGATACTAAGAGAAACATCTAATAACCCATATACATACGCATGTAGCTACTTACCAACACATGTAGCCACTTATACACAAAGTGAAACACTAATATATATATTTAAATATTTAAACATTACTCACTAATATTTATTTTTCAGAAAGACACATATTCACTGGATGGTGTCATCAGTGATGTCATGAGTGATGTCACTGACCATGTCATGAGTGATGTAATATGTGACGTCATCAGCAGTGCATTGCACGCGCAAGTTATAGTGAGTCCAACTAACTATAACGTGGAATTTCATTGGTTTTATGTCAGTAAAATTTCCAGCTAACTATAACTGGTGTCAAACCTATGGCTTTTTCAGTGAATTTCATAGGTTTTTTAAATGCTACTTCCTAACTATAACGTGTGTAAAACCTATGGTTTTTTCTGTGAATTTCATTGGTTTTTAAAATGCTAATTCAGAAAAATGTCGTGTATGCAACCTATACTTTTGGCAATAAAGTTCTGGCAATATTTTTTTCGAAAACAAGCCGTTTTCTTCACTGTTCAAGTTGCATAGAGACTCCTTGTAAAGCGATACAGAATTCGAAAGTCTGTACCTTGCCTTTTTTTAAACACATTAAAATTTGTCTGTAAATAAAAATAGCCTTACTAAACTTTCGTGCGCGACCCGGTGTGCGCACTCTCGGCAACAGTTGTCAATAAAATGGATATCGCATTTCCAGGCTTTCGTGCGCGACCGAGTGCGCGCACCTGCCTATATATTTCGTGAAAACTTTGCAATTTGAACTTTCCAAAAACAGCTCCAGGAGCATATTATAAAGGGCGTTTATTGGCTTTCGATCGTGCAACCACCTATATATATATTTCGGGAAAAGTTCGCGATTGCAACTTATTAAATTTCTTCATACACCCACCATAGAACTTATACTACTCAGAAGATATATTAAATCCCGATATGTTTCGATTTACTCCTTTTCACGTTTTGAAATTGGACCGCTACTTCCAACCAGATACTATCACCGTGTACACGTCCTGAGACGCGCATGTGAAAGCATGTGACTTGAAAACAACACTTCCAATTGGTTCCTAGTAGTTTCTATGCTGCGTCAATACCTACGCCTGCTTCAAACACATGCACAGTTTTGAAACAGCATGGGCCTGAAAGTCACTGAGTGAAATATCATACATTACAGTCAGCCACTTTCAAGACGCATTCCTTCAGAGGAACACTTACCGTTTATTAGAGGTAGATCGTCCGACTCCACCGGAAAACACCCCTAATAAAAAAGACATATATATAAAATGCGGACTAGCCGCTGTATCGTACTAGCAAACTTTAACTTAAAACTCGTTAGAGAAAACAAAAGGAATCGAACAAAATCAATAGGCCACTGATAGGATCTCTTTTTGACCTTGCTAAAATAGAAACATTAGGAACAACCCCTCATGAGAAATATGAAACTATTGAAACTAGTGAGAGAAACCGAGCTCGACGCCATCTTGCCCCCTTTTAGGCCCCATCACGAACATAGATAGCCCTACATAGCAAAACGTGATCTTATCGCCTGCCCAACTTCAGATCTGACCCCCCCCCTTTTGCTCTCATGTCCTGTCGGAATGTCCGGCTGTAGATTACAATCACATGTTCCATTTGGGAGGGGAAACGACATCAGAGCGACAAATATTAGAAATATACCACACGACAGCAAAATAACAGATTAAAACGTTTTTATTCTTGAACAAAAATATATTAAAACAACTATGGAGAACCATTACGCGAATAGTCCGGAGGCGACACCATGCGCCAAGGCCTGTCCCCAGGATGAACCAAGGAATCCGTTCCTGGGACCGTAGCAAAGAGCAGCCAGTCGCCATCGGCCAGAGAAGGCATGGGCCCAACCCGAGATGCAGTTCTCTTCCCATTCTCTTCCTCTTTCGGCGCCTTGCAGGCCACGAGGGGGGGATGTCTTGCATATGCCTCCGACCCCCCCCCTCTCTTCATCGCCTGGTCCGGCCATAACAAATGTCAGCAAAACGCCGTGGGGTACACTGGGAGGGAGAGACGGCGCGGACGATAATCTTTCGGCGCCTTGCAGGCCACGAGGGGGGATGTCTTGCATATGCCTCCGACCCCCCCCCTCTCTTCATCGCCTGGTCCGGCCATAACAAATGTCAGCAAGACGCCGTGGGGTGCACTGGGAGGGACAGGCGGCGCGGACGAGCCTCTCCCGCCTCCCCACGTGCAGGCCCCTCACCTGCACCCCCAACGCTCCACGCACCCGTCAAAGGACTCGTCCACTCTTGCGGTGCAGCAACGCTCCATGCACCTGGCAAAGGACTCGTCCACTGTGCCGGTGCAACGATGCTTCGCCCGACAGGCTTGAGTCCATCAGCTCCTACAACCCAGTGACTGCCGGTGGTTGCAGATCTTTCCTTTCAAAATGCTGCCAACAATATTTTCTGAATGGCGTAGCCACGAGACGTTGGCGCTCTCATGCTGACGCCAGCCTCAGTTTGAATGACCAACAATCCGGGGCGCGGCGCGGAGCGCGTAACGTAAGCATAACAGGTCATGTGACTTGTTAAGGCTTTTCATTGGTTTGGAAATATTTTTATGAGCATATTTAACTATTTTATTAAAGACACTACACATAACCTGTTTTTCAAGTTATGTTTAATTTTAAATGAAACGGTTTACATTTTCACTTTTTATTTCCAGTAAATTTGAAAAATAAATGTTTATAGTTCCATATGCTGAAGCACGTCAGCTACCCACCCTATGTCATACAATTCTGACAAATCGGCATCCTCATCATGTTCTTCATCATCCTCAGGATTTAAATCATCTAAGGGTTCCACTTCCACTGACGTTTCAATGACATGTTCAACAATAAGATCGAGACCAACGGATTGCTCATTATCACTCATGGTTAATGTCCTTATCTTTAAAGAAAGAGAACAACAATGAGATGTTGCAGAGTAAGAGACAAATCTCAGACACTATAATAGTAAAATTGCTTAACAACAGTTACATTTTGCAGCTATTATTTAGCCATGTCCAACGATGCTGAGGAGGTGAGTCCTATGTCCAAGTTTTCAGTGAACAGGACTCATCTCTTTTTAACCTTCGATAAGCTTCACCAACTCTGTGTCCCCTGCTCATACTTAAATGTAAAGGAGCAGATTTATGTTAACTGGCGCATCCCCAGAGATGCACCAGTTAATGTGCACCGCTGCTCTGCCACCCATGGTGTGCCGCATTTACAATTTGGAGCACCTTTTACTCGCAGTGACAAAATGGTGGTCAACACTTCCTGATTTCCTTCGAATCGAACGTTAATAGACGTCACACAGCAAAAAATAAATCCGCTCGCGCGCAGCCCCTCCTTCCCCAAAGTAGCAATGTTGGGCTACTTTTGGGCTGCTTTCTAGTAGGGTTTTTGAGCGTCAGAAAGTCTACAAAAGCCGTCGGCAACGGCCTGGGGTGGAGAACCATTACGCGAATAGTCCGGAGGAGACACCACACGCCAAGGCCTGTCCCGAGGATGAACCAAGGGATCCGTTCCTAGGGCCGTGGCAAAGAGCGGCCGGCCGCCATCGGCCAGAGAAGGCATGGGCCCGACCCGAGATGTAGTTGTCTTCCCATTCTCTTCTTTTTTCGGTGCCTTGCAGGCCACAAGGGGGATGTGACATACCTAATAGTATAACTCATATATATCCGACCTCCCCCTCTCTTCATCGCCTGGTCCGGCCATAACAAATGTCAGCAAGACGCC
Organism: Lissotriton vulgaris; assembly: GCF_964263255.1. Classification (NCBI taxonomy): domain Eukaryota; kingdom Metazoa; phylum Chordata; class Amphibia; order Caudata; family Salamandridae; genus Lissotriton; species Lissotriton vulgaris. The sequence goes on from NW_028248829.1 coordinate 5,055, forward strand.
GTGGGGTCCACTGGGAGGGAGAGGCGGCACGGACGAGCCTCCCCAGATGGAGGCCCCTCAGCTGCACCCCCAACGATCCATGCACCCGGCAAAGGGTTCGTACTCTGTGGCGATATAGGGACACTCCACGAGCCCAGCAAAGCGTTCGCATACTGTGGCGGTATAGGGACGCTCCACGAGCCCAGCAAAGGACTCGCCCACTGTTGCGGTACAGCGACGCTCCACTCACCCAGCAGGGTCTCGTCCACTGTGGCGGTGCAACGATGCTTCGCCCGACAGGCTTGAGTCCATCTGCTCCTGCAACCCAGTGACTGCCGGTGGTTGCAGATCTCCTAAAAATGGCGGTCGACTTTGCAGGAATGGGCCTGGCGTGAAAAGTTGGCCTGGTCACCTGTTAACCAGAAAATGGGCCCCTGTCTTTCCTTTCAAAATACTGCCAACAATATTATATCAAACTCTGCATCGGTACTTACTTATAAATGCAGAAACAACTCAATTAACACAAGGGCTCTTTTCAGAGCCACCTTATATCAAAGCACTCAAACTTCTGATTTATCTCCATTTTCACACTTTTGTAAATAGGTGTGCGCGCCCGAGTGCGCGCACCCCGCAACTTTTTCGAGAAAAAAATATATATATTTTCGCTTTTAAGGACCTTACTGCACGCCCTGAGAAAACCTACGCAGCAAAACAATCTCTACCTTCTCCCCTTTCCATGTTCCAACGCTTTGAAATGACAATATCTTTACTCGCACTGACAAAATGGCGGTCAACACTTCCTGATTTCCTTCTAATCGAACGTTAACAGACGTCACGCAGCAAAAAAAAATTCCGCTCACGCGCAGCCACTTGGGTGCGCGCACGCATGCGCGCCTATAGATATATAATTGACTTTAACTTTAATTTTCTCAACAACTACTAAACGGATTTACACCATTCCAAAAAAAGCGTAATCTGCGAGCCGGACTGTACAGTTTTGCCAAATTTCTTATAAATCCATTCACCCATTCGACCTGTAGCCGAGTCTAAAGGTCCTATGGAAAATAACATGGAGAAAACACGTTTTGGGACCCCCCTTTTATCTCAGCCCCCACTTGACCAATCCCCCCCAAACTTTTAGGGAAGGAGCGCAGTGGACTGAGCCAGCTTCTTTGAGAAATTCGCTAAGATTCTTCCACCAGTGCCAAAGTTATTCCAAATAGAATGTTGAGGATTTCCTATGGAAACTAGGTCCTAACTATAACTACCTACTGGCGACCGCCAGTAGGTAATATATATATATATATATATATATATATATATATATATATATATATATATATATAATATTTATATATATATATAATATATGGAAACTAGGTCCTAACTATAACTACCTACTGGCAACTGCCAGTAGGTAATATATATATATGTATATATGTATATATATATATGTTAGGGCTAACAGTCCTACTTATTACAAAGGTATGGCACACCTGAAGGCATCTTGATTGGAATAAAGTGGTAACTCTTAAAACATTTAATTTAAAAAGAAACAACATGAGGGGGTATATTTTGCCATAGAAAGTATGATTAGTGCTGCAGAATGAAAAATTAGGGCACATTTTGAGTGACTTCTCAAATCCTTTTCTATTTCATTAAAACATTCTGACATGCAGTCTCCCAAAATGGCCACCAGAGACAAAAGAGCCCAAATGTAGCCCAAATATCACCCAGATGTAGCCCAAGTATAGCCCAATGACAGAATGTCCCAGAGTGTTCTAAAGAACAACTAGAGCGCTAACAGTCCTACTTATTACAAAGGTATAGCACACCTGGAGCCATCGTGATGGGAATAAAGTGGTAACTCTTAAAACATTTAATTTAAAAAGGAACAAAATGAGGGGGTATATTATGCAATAGAAGGTATTATTAGTGCTGCAGAAAGAAAAATTAGGGCACATTTTGAGTGACTTTTCAAATCCTCTTCTATTTCATTAAAAAATTCTGACATGCAGTCTCCCAAAATGGCCACCAGAGACAAAAGAGCCCAAATGTAGCCCAAATATCACCCAGATGTAGCCCAAGTATAGCCCAATGACAGAATGTCCCAGAGTGTTCTAAAGAACAACTAGAGCGCTAACAGTCCTACTTATTACAAAGGTATGGCACACCTGGAGCCATCGTGATGGGAATAAAGTGATAACTCTTAAAACATTTAATTTAAAAAGGAACAAAATGAGGGGGTATATTTTGCCATATGAATTATGATTAGTGCTGCAGAAAGAACAAATAGGGCACATTTTGAGTGACTTCTCAAACCCTCTTCAATTTCATTAAAAAATTCTGACATACAGTCTCCCAAGATGGCCATCAGAGACAAAAGAGCCTAAATGTAGCCCAAATATCACCCAGATGTACCCCAAGTATAGCCCAATGACAGAATGTCCCAGAGTGTTCTAAAGAACAACTAGAGCGCTAACAGTCTTACTTATGACAAAAGTATGGCACACCAGAAGCCATCTTGATTGAAATGAAGTGGTAAGTCTGAAAACACTCAATTTAAAAAGGAACAACATGAGGGGGTTAATTTTGCCATAGAAAGTATGATTAGTGCTTCAGAAAGAAAAATTAGGGATCATTTTGAGTGACTTCTCAAATCCTCTTCTATTTCATTAAAAAAATTCTGACTTGCAGACTGAAACATGCACTTTGAATACCAGCAGCAGACGTCCCTGGTGAGCAGTGGCTTTACTACAGTGATCTAATGTGCAACTAGAGTGCTAACATTCAGAATTTATGGCAAATGTGTTACACATCTGAATGCCTTCTTGATGGAACCAAAGTAAACAAGCATTGAAAATGCAATAGATCTCGCCCTCGTTTAAGTTAAAGCCATTCTGTTTGTAATGAGGTGGCTTTTTAGCTTTGCTTTTATTAGTGTTTTTTCAACTTTCATGTAAATAACATGTATCTGTATGCATATAAGTATATGTATGCATGCATTTATATAGATATACAGATGATATATGTTTATATATGTATGTATATATATATATTCACTGAAAAAACCATAGGTTATGGACCATATATAGTTAGGAATTAGCATTTACAAAACCTTGAAAATTCACTGAAAAAACCATAGGTTATAGACCATATATAGTTAGGAATTAGCATTTACAAAACCTTGAAAATTCACTGAAAAAACCATAGGTTATAGACCATATATAGTTAGGAATTCACATTTACAAAACCTTATTTTACTCACACAAAACCATTGAAATTCCATATATAGTTAGTTGCACTAACTATATATCGCGCACCCGCAATCCACTGCTGATGATGTCACATATTACATCATTCATGACATGGTCAGTGACATCACTGATGACATCACTGATGACATCTAAAATGACATCACTGATGACATCACTGATGACAACATCCAGTGACTGTATGTTTCTGTAAAGTTAAAATATGTCTTACATATTGAAGAATGAGTGGATGTATAAGTGTCTGGATGAAGGATTTAGTAGGTGCATGACTGACTGTATGAGTGAGTGATTAAATGTGTCTCACTGAGTGCATGGGTTAGTGACTAAACTGTCTTAATTTGTGCATCATTATGTCTGTTGTTCTGTAAACTGTTGCATGTGTTGATAAGTAGCTACATGAGTAACTATATGGGTTATTGATTGGTTGCCCAAGTATTTGTATGGGAGACTGAGTGTGTGTGTGGGTGACTGGGAGGTGTATGACTCTGTGCATAGATGTGTGAGCAGTTGATTCACTAGATGTATGGTTTCAAAAGTGCATGTGGAAACAGCTGTAGGGGCGGTTGACTGTGTGCATGAGTGTATTGGTGAGTGAATGGATATCTCAGTGCTACATGTCAAAGTAAGTACATATGTAAAACACAGTACATGTGAGAGTTGACATATATAAATAACTGTGCATAAGAGCCAGTGAATGTGTGAGTGGCTGTATGGATCATTGTGAACTTGTATCAGGGATTGTATAAGAGAGTAAATATGTGTTAGTATATGTTTGAATAAGTAAAGTTTGTATAACTGTAAAGTTGAGGAAATGGTGGTGTGATTGATTCTTTGCATGACTGACTAGGTGTGTGAGTAACTCCATGGATGAGTGACAGTCTGTGAGTGTCTGTTTACACTGATTGTATCTAAGGTTATATTAGAGTTTGAAGAGGTTCATCGTATTATCACATGAATGATATCATCAGTGATGTGATCAGTAATGTCAAATGAGATGTCATCAGTGATGTCATCAGTGATGTCATTTGAGATGTCATCAGTGATGTCATTTGAGATGTCATCAGTGATGTCATCAGTGATGTCACTGACCATGTCATGAATGATGTAATATGTGACATCGTCAGCAGTGGATTGCGGGTGCGCGATATATAGTTAGTGCAACTAACTATATATGGAATTTCAATTGTTTTGTGTGAGTAAAATAAGGTTTTGTAAATGTGAATTCCTAACTATATATGGTCTATAACCTATGGTTTTTTCAGTGAATATATATATATATATAAATATTATATATATATATAAATATTATATATATATACATATATATATATATATATATATATATATATATATATATATATATGTATGTATATATATATATATATATATATATATATATATATATATTACCTACTGGCGGTCGCCAGTAGGTAGTTATAGTTAGGACCTAGTTTCCATAGGAAATCCTCAACATTCTATTTGGAATAACTTTGGCCCTGGTTGAAGAATCTTAGCGCATTTCTCAAAGAAGATGGCTCGGTCCGCTGCGCTCCTTCCCTAAAAGTTTGGGGGGGATTGGTCAAGTGGGGGCTGAGATAAAAGGGGGTCCCAAAACGTGTTTTCTCCATGTTATTTTCCATAGGACCTTTAGACTCGGCTACAGGTCGAACGGGTGAATGGATTTATAAGAAATTTGGCAAAACTGTATAGTCCGGCTCGCAGATTACGCTTTTTTTGGAATGGTGTAAATCCGTTCAGTAGTTGCTGAGGAAATTAAAGTTAAAGTCAATTATATATCTATACGCGCGCACACGTGCGCGCACCCAAACGGCTGCGCGCGCGAGCGGAATTTTGTTGCGTGACGTCTGTTAACGTTCGATTCGAAGGAAATCAGGAAGTGTTGACCGCCATTTTGTCATTGCGAGTAAATATATTGTTGATTTCAAAGCATTGGAATATGGAAAGGGGAGAAGGTAGAGATTGTTTTGCTGCGTAGGTTTTCTCAGGGTGTGCAGTAAGGCCCTTAAACGCGAAAATATATATATTTTTTTTAAAAAAATGTTGCGTGGTGCGCGCACTCGGTCGCGCACACCTTTTTACAAGAGTGTGAAAATGGAGATAAATCAGAAGTTTGAGTGCTTAGATATAAGGTGGCTCTGAAAAGAGCCATTGTGTTAATTGAGTGTTTTCTGCATTTATAAGTAAGTACCGATGCAGAGCCTGATGTTGCAGAGGAAGATTCTGTTTCCCTCATTCGTGAAATGAACTCCGTCTCTCCTATAGACGTCTTGCATGTGGTATCGCAAGTTGTTGTGGTAAATAGAACCCATGCTATAATCTCTGAGAAACGCAGAAACAGATTTATTTACATGTCTCCTTGCTTTCTCAAATTGTGCACAATGGTGATTGGACCAATTCCATTTCTGTCTTTGGCATATATTGGAATATACCAAGGTAGATCGAGGAAAAAGTGTCATCAATTGTCGAAAGGTGTCTTTTAGAAGCATTTCCAGACCTACCCCAGTGATTGTGCCTAGATCGTTCCCACCACAGTGCACAATTATAAGGTCTGGTTCTGGGAGATGCATAAAAGTTTTCACCAATGGAATCAATTGGTGAAATTTCAATTGTCTTTTGGAAATCCATGTTATGTGTACATTTGGTAAGCTGAGGTTGCAAATTCGTCTGCTTACTGCATATGTTTCACTCCAGTGAATATAACTGTGTCCTATTAGCCAGACCTTCATTTTCAAGGGATTTGTAGTCGTCTTCCGATCGGTTCTGGAAGTGGGTGGTAGTTAGAAGTTGAAATTCTAAATAAAGAAAAAGGAAGAGGCTGGGTGTGGTTTAAAAAATAAAAATGATTGGTTGATTGTAAGAAGTGGAGATTGAACAGTACGTTGCATGTTAATGTTTATGTTAAACGAAAAGTACTATTGGGTGTGAAAAAAAAAGACATGTAACAGAGCTGTGGATTGGCAGGTGTTTCTGGAGGGAAAACAGTGTTGTTACTTTGCTGTAGAACGTTGAGATATGAACTTTTGACCTGTGCCTTCAGCCAGGTGCAGAATGAGGTGTTACCATGGAAACAGCCAGAGATGGCAGTGGGTGATGGGTGAGTTTTATGTGACATTGAAAATATTGTGAGGGAGAACCAACTGAAATGTAATTGCTTACGTTACGTGCTTCGCATTGCTTCCGGGAAGCTGCGCTTCGCGCCTCGCGCACCGGAGCACTTCCGGGTGCGCTAACGCGGCGCGTCATATGACGGATTACGCAAGAACGCGATTCGTCGTTGGGGCTCCACCGGAACTGATCGAATTGGTAGTCTACAGTGTTTCTGGATGTTTCAGACTGAAGCTGGCGTCAGCATGAGAGCACCTCGTGGCTACGTCGTGGCCATTCCGCGAGCAATCATGGCAGTCGCTCCCTACCGGAAGTCTGCAGGAGTCGGGGGCCTCGGTGACTCTTGTAGAATCTTCAAGGCTGACGGGACGCTTTTGGGAATGGGGCTCATGCCCTAGCAGTCAAGCGTCCGAGTTCCAGGGTTGCCCAGAGCCATCCTTGCAGGCCAGGCCCAAGTCTGTGGAGCCGACCGCCATTTCCTGAGCTCCGTGGCAGCCGCCTGTCGCTGTATCGGAAGAGTGGGTGCAATTCAGCCAGATGGCCGGTGAGATGGTGTAAATGTGATGGTTGGACCAGGGCACCGCAGGACGTGTCTTCAGGTCAAACGGATTGTGGGACAAGGTCCAGAATGGAAGAGGCATTAAAAGGCAAGAAGTTCCGCCTGACCCCGGGAGCCGGCCGCCTATGTCGTGGGCGATCTCAGGCCATACCAGGGGAACAAGACTTGGGGAGGGGGCAGGAGCCAAGCGCCCCCTTCCGAGTCCGCGTTTCTTGGACCCTGAAGTATGGCACTCAACATTCAGAACTTATGACATTTGTGCAAGGCAGGGACATCGAAGCCTCTCAGGGACCAAGTATATCCAGAGTCCTTCCTACAGAAGGTGGTGGGGGTGGCGGCATTAGCAAGGCATCCCCCCACACAACTTGTCGGACCCTGAAGTATGGCTCTCAACATCCAGAACTTATGACATTTGTGCAAGGCAGGGATATCCAGAGTCCTTCCTACAGAAGGTGGTGGGGGTGGCGGCATTAGGAAGGTATCCCCCCACACAACTTGTCGGACATGACCTCTGGATGTACTGGGTGTTCAATTTCAGAATTGAAACTACTAAGAAGCAATTAGAAGTGTTGTTTTCATGTTGCAGTAGGTTCCATGTAAATAGTTATTTAATACAACGTTTTATCCTGTTACTTTGCTGGTGTGTTGTATATATTTATAATATTTGCATAGTGTTTGTCGTTATTTTTTGCGGGGTGGGTGGCGGAGCCGAGCTGTCTTGCAGCCATCATGGCGTTGAGCTCGGTTCCTCTCTCTATATTCATGTTTTTTCTAACGATTTATATGTTATAGTTTGCTAGCACGATACAGCGGATAGTCCGCATTTTATATATATGTCCTTTTAAAAAACTAAATAGAGTATTGCGACTTTATGCTTATTTGTGAACAGAGAATGACCCAAAGAGAACCAATTTTGAACAATCATAGGCTATTGGCAGTGGGCAGAGAGGCCATGACACAGAAAATGGCTGATACTTACGTGCATGATGGGGCCTAAAAGGGACTAGATGGCGTGGCCACTGTTTCGCGACTTTCACTTTACTTTTAACAATGGCTGTGGTGAACATAAATGAACGCCGCTTATGTATACTTAATTGTAGTCATTTTCCACAAAAAAGCTTTTGATATTTGCTATTAAAAAACAAAGAAAAACACTGAAAAAACCATAGGTTATAGACCATATATAGTTAAATATCTGAAGTCCATCTCTGCACTGCATGGAGATACAGGTCGTCGATCACAAGATGTGCTGGCCATCTCTAATGGTAATAGCGTGGCCAGGGCTCTTGTCGTTGCCTCTGCAAATTGCAGAGGGTGCACTTGTTTGACATGCCGCACCATGGTATGTATGGAAAAGAAATATTTTTTTGCTGGATTTCTTCTTAAGAGAACCAAGTCACATATCGTGCAGGTTACTTTTGGTGCATTCACTTTCTTTTGATCTTCAGGATAAGTGAAAAATTGCCAGATGAAAGATTTATTTTTTCTTATTAAAGGTAGTCGATCATTTTGGTCAGATTCGGAAGATGAATGAGATACGGTTGCCATTTCACCAAAGTCTTCCAAAAGATGTAGGACGTTGTTGTCTCCTGAGAGTAGAAAAGATAGTGAGGGAAGTGGGTGGAGTGCTGCGTGTAAATTCCAGAATTGAAACTATTAAGAACCAATTGAAAGTGTTGTTTTCATGTTGCAATAGGCTGCTATGTAAATAGTTATTTAATAAAACGTTTTACCCTGTTACTTTGCTGGTGTGTTGTGTATCTTTATAATATTTGTCGTTATTTTGGGTGGGGTGGACGGCGGAGCCGAGCTGTCTTGCAGCCATCATGGCGTCGAGCTCGGTTTCTCTCACTAGTTTCATATTTCTCATGAGGGGTTGTTCCTAATTTTTCTATTTTAGCGAGGTCAAAAAAAGATCTCATCAGTGGCCTACTGATTTTGCTCGATTCCTTTTGTTTTTTCTAACGATTTATATGTTATAGTTTGCTAGCACGATACAGCGGCTAGTCCGCATTTTATATATATGTCCTTTTTATTAGGGGTGTCTTCCGGTGGAGTCGGACGATCTACCTCTAATAAACGGTCCGGGTTGAACCAACTACCATCATGATTTTGTATATCTTCTGAGCTGGATTTAAGCGCACAATTGTTAAAGTATGAAACGTTTTATATTTCTAAAAAAAATACCAAGGTGTGTACATCCGGTAACGCACGAAAGTTTAAAAAGACATTCGGCTCCATTTACTGAAAAGTTTCATAAGAATAAAAAAGAAGTCTAGGTACAGTCTCTTTGACGTACTATAAGTTCTTTGAGGGGTGTATGAAGAATTTCAATAAGTTCAAATCGCAACGTTTTCACGAAATATATAGGCCTGTGCGCGCACTCGGTCCCGCACGAAAGCCTGGAAATGCGATATCCATTTTATTGACAACTGTTGCCGAGAGTGCGCACACCGGGTCGCGCACGAAAGTTTAGTAAGGCTATTTTTATTTTCAGACAAATTTTAATGTGTTTAAAAAAAGGCAAGGTACAGACTTTCGAATTCTGTATTGCTTTACAAGGAGTCTCTATGGAACTTGAACAGTGAAGAAAATGGCTTGTTTTCGAAAAAAATATTGCCAGAACTTTATTGCCAAAAGTATAGGTTGCATACACGACATTTTTCTGAATTAGCATTTTAAAAACCAATGAAATTCACAGAAAAAACCATAGGTTTTACACACGTTATAGTTAGGAAGTAGCATTTAAAAAACCTATGAAATTCACTGAAAAAACCATAGGTTTGACACATGTTATAGTTAGCTGGAAATTTTACTGACATAAAACCAATGAAATTCCACGTTATAGTTAGTTGGACTCACTATAACTTGCGCGTGCAATGCACTGCTGATGACGTCACATATTACATCACTCATGACATGGTCAGTGACATCACTCATGACATAACTGATGACACCATCCAGTGAATATGTGTCTTTCTGAAAAATAAATATTAGTGAGTAATATTTAAATATTTAAATATATATATTAGTGTTTCACTTTGTGTATAAGTGGCTACATGTGTTGGTAAGTAGCTACATGCGTATGTATATGGGTTATTAGATGTTTCTCTTAGTATCAGTATGAGTGCCTATATGGTTTGGTGGGGGTATTACTTAGCACATAGATGCATGAGTGACTGACTCTCTGTTTGTATGTGTTTTGAAGACAGCATATGTGCAGGACTGTATGGGTGGATGAGTGTGTATATGTGTTTGTTAGTGAGTTAATGACTGTCTCACTAGTGTCTTTATCAGTAACGACATATGTTTTAATCTAGTATATGTAAATATTGATGTATATAAGTGAGTATATGTGAGAGTAAGAGATTGAAAGAGTTCCTGTTTAAATAAGTATGTGTTTCTATAAGTGAATTTTTAAGAGAATAAATATGTGTAATTTTCAATAGAAGTAAGTTGGAAGTGTGTGTATAAGTCTATATTCAAATAAATGGATGTTCAATAGTTTATTTGCACGTGTGAGTATGTCTGTGAGTAACTTTTTGATGATTGTCGGTGTGTAACAGGATGTATAGGTGTATCATTTCATATGATGAGTGAGTATATGTATGAGTGGATGTGTATATAGATGGTGGAATTACTTGTTGTAACTGATATGGGTATCTGCATTTTCTTTTTTTAAATTTCAGTTTCTATTTTTGAATATGTGTTTCAAGGATTACATTACAGTGAAAGGAGGTCTGTCACTATGTCACAAGGATGGTGTCATCAGTGATGTCATGAGTGATGTCACTGACCATGTCATGAGTGATGTAATATGTGACGTCATCAGCAGTGCATTGCACGCACAAGTTATAGTGAGTCCAACTAACTATAACGTGGAATTTCATTGGTTTTATGTCAGTAAAATTTCCAGCTAACTATAACATGTGTCAAACCTATGGTTTTTTCAGTGAATATATATATATATATATATATATATATATATACATGTAATATATATATATATATATATATATATATATATATATATATGTATGTATGTATGTATGTATGTATGTATGTATGTATGTATGTATGTATGTACGTACGTACGTACATATATATATATATATATATATATATATATATATATATATATATATATATATATATATATATATATATATATATATATATATATATATATATATATATATATATATATATATATATTACCTACTGGCGGTCGCCAGTAGGTATATATAGTTAGGACCTAGTTACCATAGGAAATCCCCAACATTCTATTGGGAATACCTTTGTCGCCGATTGAGGAATATGCGTGTAATTTTCCTTAAAATTGCTTCGCTCTGCTCCGCTCCTTCTCTGAAAGTTTCGGGGGGATTCGTCAAGCGGGGGTTGAGAAAAAAGGGGGTCCCAAAACGTGTTTTCCCCATGTTAATTTCCTTAGGGACCTTTAGACATGGCTACAGCCCGAACGGCTGAATGGAATTACACCAAACTTGGCAAAATGGTAGGGACTGGTATGCAGATGTGCCTTTGCTATGTTTGGTGAAAATCCCTCCAGTAGTTCTTGAGAAAATTGAATTTGAAATTTTTCAAATGGAATTTTCTATGGGACCTTTAGACACGGCTACAGCCCGAACGGCTGAACGGAATTACACCAAACTTGGCAAAATGGTAGACAGGTATGCAGTAGTGCCTTTTCCATATTTGGTGAAAATCCCTCCAGTAATTGTTGTGAAAATTGAATTCGAGCAAATTATATATCTATATGTGCTCAACATTCTATTGGGAATAACTTTGGCGCCGATTGAGGAATCTGTGTGTAATTTTCCAGAATTTTGGCCAGCTCCGCTCCACTCATTCCCTGAAACTTTCGGGGGGATTCATCAAACGGGGACCGAAAGGGGGGTCCCAAAACAGGTTTTCCCCATGCTAATTTCCATAGGCGCCTTTAGACACTTCTACAGCCCGAACGGCTAAATGGAATTACACCAAACTTGGCAAAATGGTAGGGCCTGGTATGCAGATGTGCCTTTGCTATGTTTAGTGAAAATCCCTAACATAGTTCTTGAGAAAATTGAATTTGAAATTTTTCAAATGGCATTTTCTATGGGACCTTTAGACACGGCTACAGCCTGAACGGCTGAACGGAATTACACCAAACTTGGCAAAATGGCAGGGACAGGTATGCAGTAGTGCCTTTTCTATATTTGGTGAAAATCCTTCCAGTAGTTGTTGAGAAAATTGAATTTGAGCAAATTATATATCTATATGCGCTCACCATACGCGCACCGTACGTGTCCCCTTACGTGCGCGTGCGAGTTTCTGATTGGCTGGCAGTCGACTGTCAACATTCCAAACTATCCAAACCAGGAAGGGTTGGCCACCGTCTTGTTTTTCAGGAGAACTGAGGCACAAGAGAGCCCAAAACAAGAGTGGAAAACACAAAAAGGGGGCAGGGTAGAGACCCACCAACCCTCTAGCCCTTCTCAGGGGGTCCCAAAAGGTCCCCGAAGGGCAAAATAAAAAAATTAAAAAATTCGAAAAAATTGCGGGGTATGCGCACCGTACGCGTACGGTATACGTACCGTGCACGTACCCCGCGATTTAAAAAACAAAATAGTTTTCCACTTGGTGGTCCTTCTGGGACCCCATGAGAAGGGCTAGGGGGTCAGGGGGTCTCAACCCTGCCCCTTTGCGCGATTTCCACTCTTGTTTTGTGCTCTCTTGTGCCTCACTTCTCCTGAGAAACAAGATGGCTGCTCAGGTGGTCCCAGAAGAATAATAACATATATAAACGTTATCCGCTAATAGAATTACCATTTACAAAACCTTTGAAATTTATTGAAAAAAATAAAGGTTTCACGCCTGATATAGTTAGGAATTAGCATTTAAAAAACTTTGCAAATTCACTGAAAAAACCATAGGTTTCAAGCCTTATATAGTTAGGAATTAGCATTTAAAAAACCTTGCAAATTCACTTAAAAAAACATAGGTTTCAGGCCTTATATAGATAGGAATTAGCATTTAAAAAACCTTGAAAATTCACTTCGAAAACCATAGGTTTCAAGCCTTATATAGTTAGGAATTAGCATTTTAAAAACCTTGCAAATTCACTTAAAAAAACATAGGTTTCAGGCCTTATATAGTTAGGAATTAGCATTTAAAAAAACATTGAAATTGCTCCTATATAGTTAGTTGTACTAACTATATTTCCCGCAACGCAATCCACTGCTGATGATGTCACATATTACATTATTCATGACATGGTCAATGACATCACTGATGACATCACTAATGACATCTCAAATGACATCACTGATGACATCTCATTTGACATCACGGATCACATCACTGATGATATCATTCATGTGATAATACGATGCACCTCTTCACACTCTAATATTACCTTTGATACACCCAGTGTTAAATACAGACTACCATTCTTGAAACCATTGACACACCAATACCAGTTACTACATACGCACTCACTGATTCCTAGGTCTACACACACATTCACTCATTCACCCATAGAATCACTCATACATACAGTCACTCATCAATACAACACTATCATATGCACTCATACACCTATACAGACACTCACACACTGCCACTCATCCATGGAGTTACTCACACACCTAGTCAGTCATGCAAAGAATCAATCACACTTCCATTTCTCCAACTATACAGTTATACACACAACACCTTACTTATTCAAACATATACTAACACATACTTACTCTTATACAATCACTGATACAAGTACACAATGATCCATACAGCCACTTGCACATTCACTGGCTCTCATGTATAGTCATTTATATATGCCAACTCTCACATGCACTGTGTTTTACATATGTACTTACTTGGACATGTAGCACTGAGATATCCATTCCGTCACCAACACACCCTTGCACACAGTCAACCGCCCATATAGCTGTTTCCACATGCACTCTTGAACTCATACACCTAGTGAATCAACTGCTCACACATCTATGCACAGAGTCACACACCTCCCAGCCACCCACACACACACTCAGTCTCCCATTCAAATACTTGGGCAACCAATCAATAACCCATATAGCCACTCATATAGCTACTGATCAACACATGCAGCAGCTTACACAACAACAGACATACTGATGCACACATTCAGACAGTTTAGTCACTAACCCATGCATTTAGTAAGACACATTTAATCACTCACTCATACAGTCAGTCACGCACCTACAAAATCCTTCATCCAGACACTTATACATCCACTCATTCTTCAATATGTAAAACATATTTAACTTTACAGAAAAACACAGTCACTGGATAATGTCATCAGTGATGTCATCAGTGATGTGATCCGTGATGTCAAATGAGCTGTCATCAGTGATGTCATTTGAGATGTCATTAGTGATGTCATCAGTGATGCCACTGACCATGTCATGAATAATGTAATATGTGACATCATCAGCAGTGGATTGCGGTTGAGAGAAATATAATTAGTACAACTAACTATATAGGAGCAATTTCAATGTTTTTTTAAATGCTAATTCCTAACTATATAAGGCCTGAAACCTATGGTTTTTTAGGTGAATTTGCAAGGTTTTTAAAATGCTAATTCCTAACTTGGTACAACATGTCATGTGGACTTAAACAGTCCAACCTGCTATAAGAATTCCCCAGCATACCCCTCATCAGGGGAACACAAACAAAATCACATCACAGACTATACATCAGTAATCGGTAAGTTGCCCGCAAAAAGGGAACAAATTCCATTCCTGTTATCCCAGAAAATTACTCATATAGAGGCAGTATTTCCCGATAGTACACCTCATGAGAAACACAGGATTCTAACAATCTGTTTACCAATAGGGATTGCACCACACGTAGCGGACTGTGACACTTGGGGTACAGTCTTTGCTTCAATCTACACAAAAAAACATGGTGTCCCGTCTATGGCAGTAATATCAGACGTTCTGAGACAGATTCAAAATGAATATGGTCCAGAACTGGCCTTGAATCTAGGTATGAAATTACTGAAAGATTTCAAACAGGTCTCAGCTATCTTATTAGCTAACATTAAAAATTAAAAGAACGTGATATTACTGAGCAACCGTATGAACTTGCCAGAATTATTGACAAATCCTATGAAGAACTAGGAAGAGATAGTTTGGGAGGGAAACCTGAAAAACCTGAACTAACAGAAAATCCTGAAAAAGTTTTTATCAAACACAATCTAACTACTCCTAAAAAGAAATGGGAAAATAGTAGACAGTCACTTCCTAAAGAGAAGCGCTCTCAGTCCAGCAGTAGATCTCCTCAAAAGGAGCACTCTGAAAAGAGATATAACCTTAGAAATAGGGATAATTTAGGAAAACCTGATAGATATCAAGACTCCTCACAGAAATCCAAAAGAAGAGGACGATCAGAACAAAAAGAAGAACTCTTGAAGTCCAAAGACGATCAACACGTTCCAAAAAATAAGAAACTCAATTCTCCAAAAAGAAGGTAGCAAGTATTAAAATCAGACATGCCGAGGATCTTGAGGACACAACTCAAGAACGGGGAGTGGGCCCAGACAATGCTGGACAGCGCAGCAGAGGTCACCATAGCTCGCAGGATCCTGAAAGATCATCTGGAGACAGTGGATCTGAATGAAAGCATTCAGGTTGAAATTGCCAACACCAGGGTTAGTGTACCGCGTATGTTATATGAAGTAACACTCCGAATAGAGGGGGATATAACTAGGAAGATAAAAGCACTCTTTTGGGAAAAATTATCTAAAGGTTATGACATCCTTCTAGCTGAAAAAGACAGGCCACCTGAATTTGTCAGGGAGTGCCCACATGGCGAAGAGGTCATTATGCCAGCCTTCTCTAATCATATTCCTATTCATTCCATTCATTCATAAAAAATACACCTATGCCAGAAAATGGGCTGTGGTCCAGGCTCCAGCATTATATAAAAATTGTGAGATTGGATGAGGACTCTCCTCACCATAAAATTCAATTAAAAAATCAACCAACTGCTCAGAGACAGTATCCAGTTAAGCAGGAAGGTAAAAAACAAGTCAGGGAGAAAATGATCAACTACAATACCAAGGGATGATTGAAACATGCACCTCGTCAATGAACAATCCTTTGTTTCCTGTCTCGAAACCAGATGAAACATATCGTCTAGTTTTGGATTACAGACATTTAAACTCTTGTTGCAAACCTTTTGCAGTATAAAATTCACACAGTGCAGCACTGATGAATAATATAGATCGGAAGAAATATAAAACTACTTTAGATATTTCAAACGGTTTCTTCTGTCAAAACATTGCACCAGAAAGCAGGTACTTGACCGGTTTCTTAATAATGGCGACATAACAACACTTCTGTCGTCTCCCCCAGGGATTCAAGAACAGTCCTGGATTATTCTCAGCCAGAGTAACAGAGTTACTACAAACATATGATGATGAGGTATTATCCTATGTCGATGATATCTATCTTATAGATGATGATTTGGACAGGCACTTGAACAGGGTGAACACCATAATACTTGGGTTCGCCTCAGAAGGGTATGAATTCGATTTTAAAAAATCAAGAATTATCCACCTCAACGTTCTATTCTTGGGATGCGAATTTTCGAGTGAAAGCAAAAGCCTGGCAGCAAATTTTTTAGAAAAATGTGCGCTGCTCCAAACTCCAAAAAAACTGAAAAACTTACAGACAATTCTAGGATTCCTAAACTTCGAAAGAACTTACATTCTGAATTATCAGAAAGGGTTAAACCTCCCTATGAATTAATCAAACCTGATTTCAAACCAACTAATTGGACTCAAAAACACACAGAAATTTCGGGTTCAGTACAAACAGACATTCTGGCATCAACACACTTACAAACTCGCGACAATGTACGCAACCTTGTTATCCGAATCATCCCAGGGAGATGAGGATTCACGTACCTAACCTTTAATGAATGTGAAAAGGTACCAATAGCTTACAAATCACACTTGTACACACAAGCTGAAATGAAATTCACTTCAACAGAAAAAATTCTGACAGCGGTACAGACTGCTGTAGCAAAGGAGAGAGCCCACGCACAGGGTAAACGCATTGAAGTTGTTACACCTGTACCTGCCTTAGAGGCAGTAACGAAGGCAAGCATTCCAAATGCAAAAGCTCTACGTCCATGATGGGTTAATTCTCTTGCTGAAAAGACCCTTACTTGAAGACACACAAATTTCTCCAATACAAACAAGAATGTCCTCTGCCTACTAAAATTCTACCTCTAGAACATTACGGCTGTATAATATATACAGACGGATCAGCACAGCCCGCAATTGGGGGCAAACAAACTTACAGTTCTGCGTGCGCGATTGTTAAAGGTCGCTTGTACGATGATAAATTTAGATCTATGGTAACAAAAACTCAGTCACTAGGAGACTGTACAGCTCAGCGAGCTGAACTCCAAGCATTCAAGATGGCGCTGGAAAATACTGATCGCGAATTCCCCACACTCATAGTGTGCGATTCGTATTACTGCGTCCAGTCATACAATGAATATTTGCACACCTGGGTTCAAAATGGTTTTAAAGACGCAAAAGGTGGCACAATAAAGCATAAAATGCTTTGGGAAAATGTAGTTCTTTTACAGAAAGAACTACAAAAGACTCGCGTGATCCATACACAGAGTCATCAGCGTGATGGCGTTCACGTAAAGGGAATTCATTAGCTGATGAAGCCGCAAAGGCAGCTGTGCAAACGGCTTCTTTAGCTGCAATTACTCGTTCAAAAACTAAAGTAGACAGCAAAATAATGCAAGCAGTCACTGCTTCAATAAAAGACAGTGGTAAAACATTACTCAAGGGCTTTCCTCTCAAGTACTTATATATAACTGATGCGAATAATGTTCCTTTTGCTGGAATCCCTGAAGTGGGGGATAGAGTAATCCCAAACATGGAACACAGGTTAGGACTAATCTTAGCAACACATGAAGGGCTTGCCTCCGCACATGCAGGTGTTTCCGCCACAGTTTCATTATTAAAACAGCGATACTGGTGGCCAGGCATGAGGAATCAAACCAGAAACTATGTTTTGGAATTTGAAATCTGCCAGAAAATGAAAATTTCAACAGTGAAACGCCCGGCGCAGACGCCCCTTCTGATTTCAGATAAACCACTAGCGTATGTTTATCAGGACCACTGTGGTCCCTTGCAAAGGGATGGCACCTATAAATATATCATGGTCGCAGTGGATTCATGTTCGAGATTCATTTGGATGTGGCCTCAGCGCTCAGCTGACGCCCGAACTGTTATAGAAGATTTGTGAGTATTTATCGTCACATACGCAATTGGCACGCTACATTCTGACCAGGGTCCTGCGTTCAGCTCTAGGGCTTACAAGGAGGCCATGGCCAGATTGAGCGTTGCATTGCGATTTTTGAGTCCATTCCATCCTCAGGGAAATTCGGTTGTGGAGAGAAAAAACCGTGACACAAAGCAATCTTTAACAGCTAGGTTATTAGGTTCGGGTGATGGATGGGTCAAACATCTAATAAATGTCCAACGTAGTCTTAATAACCTGCCATGAAATTCTCTAGTTGGAATCACTCCATATGAAATCCTTCTTGGTACTAGAATGTTGGTTGAAGACCTTGATCCTCACACTTCAGTGGTGGAACAAAAACCCTTTGATATCAAAGATCGTTTGGCTGTTTTACAGGACTTAAAAGAAACAAGAAGAAGTCTAAGCAATACCAGCGAAAAGCCAACGACTACTGAAGAAAAACCAACTGTCCCAGCAAGACCTGTCTGGATTCCAAAGATTGAGGATCTGGTCCAGGAGAAAATAGCGGACAAGAAAGAATGTGGGCCTTCTTACAGAAAACCAGTACCTGTACTAGCAATCCACGGATCAAGAACAGTACTACTGCCGCCCCTTGCTGGAAAAAAGGAGAGCCAGTCTGTGTCAATTGACTTGGTAAAACCACACCATGTGGCCGATAATAAGTAGTAGGCCCAGTGGGCTCCCAAGATGTAGTAGACAACCAAACCTTGCTACTATCCAAGAGGTTGAAACTGAAAAACTCATCACCTTTGAAGATTCTAAAGTGAGAAAAGAAGGACTATGCAACACAGCAATGGAACTTGTGCCTCTTGAAACCCAAATAACAGTTAGTCAAGAACCTCCCTTCTACAATTATGTAGCATCTGACTATACAAACATGTCAATGGAACAAGCAGCTCCAGCAATTTCAAAGAATCCGGATGCAATACCAACAATTGACAGAACTGCCTCTGGCTATTTTATCAACTTCAATAACTTTTCTGAGGATCCCAGTGAACCTGAAATTACGCCAGCAAACAAATCTTTCAAGGAAAAAGTAAAGGAACTTGGTCTAGAGTTTACAAATACATATCTGGTTTCACCATGGGTTGAACTTTGGATTGTGTTAGGTGTACTTTATCTCATGCTATGGCTCATTCTTGTGTTAAGTTTGGGAAAGCTGATAGATGGAAAGCATATTAAAATGGACACAGCAAGTAAGAACATCAACTTGCTCCTGAAGCCACACAAATCATCTCATCGTGAATAACGAGACCCGTCATCAGTGAACATCACAGCGGTCCCACTACCTGGTGGAATAGCATGGGATACAACTGATTATGACGTTGATGGACCTGTAGAGCTGCTAAAGATTTCTCATCAATTTAAAGTTTCCTTGAGTGATTTTGTTTCACCCAGCACATTTTCTGATTATTGGGACTTTGAGACTGTTAATAACATGATGGCAGACTTAGAAATGTCAGCAACATTTACAAAACGTGAATACTTAGAAGGTTCATCAAATTATGAAGAAATGTATTGTTTTAATCATTTTGGCCATCATTACTTGCATAAATCTGCAAACCCTAGAAATGTTTTAACTTATAATCAATGGGAACATTGCCCAACACCTCCAAAAGGTAGTTCTAAAATGTTTCTTAGAACATTTCCATATTTCACAGGTTTTAATGTTACAAACCCAGAAAGTTTTTACTTTAAAATATGAATAACACAGGCATGAAAAGTATGTTGACAAATACTAAACAAATGTATTCTGCTGCCTTTTATGCTCAATTTTCCACCTTAGGCTTTGACTTTTGGAAAGGCAACATTGAGACAAAAACAGTTTGGGGCACAAAAGACTGGCAGGTACAAGGTTTAGAAGCATTGTTAAGAGCCTGCATCATCCCAGAACAAATGATGTTCCTAAATGACACTGTTCAACAGACATCTTGTCTTGGCATTGGTAAGATAAAAGATTTAAACAAACCGTCCCAACATACCTAAGCCCACACCTGATAGTAATTTAACTTCAGATGAGGAGGTAGACATAAATTATATTTTACAACAGAACAGAACAAATCCTGAATGGAAAAAATGGTTAATCTGGCCCATAGACACAAATAACTGTCAAGATAGATTCCTGAACAAGACACAAGGGTTTACAGTAACTCGGCCAGATCCAAGATATGTCCAAAGACAACATCCAGGGATAATAACAACTTACAGTGTAGGAAAACTGTGCCTTGAATGGCTACAAAAATCTACACTCCTGGATATAAAACAACACTTATCTTTGCTTAAAGATGGCCTTGATTTATGAGAATTCTTACTTGGACCTCGTAATCCATTTCATAAACGTTTCATATTCGCCGGTAAATGCGCTGCATACAATGAAGCTTGGAAAGTCACGCAAATTGAAACAGCTGAAAGAATACAAGAAATTGATCGTATTAATTTAGAGAAATCACTCTCTGTAGTTAAAAATGGGTTACCAACTCTGTCGTCCAGAATATATTCTTTGGACAGCATTGTATCATCTGCCATAGACATAATGGAACAGGACTTGCTGCTGCTACAACATGGCCAGTCTCAATTTTATGGCAAGACTGGAGGCTCCTATTATGCTATCTTATCTTGCTTTATTACAAACAGCAGCCAAGATAAGTGATATGACAACAGTTCCTAGGGGCTGAAGAAAAAACAGGCCGATGGGACTGTAGAAAGAACAGTACAACTGACCAATCGTTGTAGAGTACAGTAATAAAAGGCACCACTGACTGCGCAGCTTCCTCTTTTCTTGCTACTTGCAGTCAGATAAGTGCCCTTATCTCTACTCGCATTTTGAACTTACTTAAAATTGTTTTTGACTTTGGTATGCTGCGCTACGTTTCAGGCGCTTGCGGCATCTCCCCTCGCCTGTAATTTATTGTTAGCGCACCGCGCTTGCTCTGTGGTGTTACCCCCCCAGGTTCTTCGTTCTGTAGTGCCTCCCGCAAGCGCTTTGGCTCATGCGTCGCATTTCCGCTCGGCGCACCTCTTATTTCCGTTGGTGGCGCAAGCGTTTCTATCAGGCCGGTGTTTCCCCCTCATATTTTCCAACTCTGTTCACGCGTCTGCCGGCTTTCTTCCCATTGCTGCAGTGTGCTTCTGTTCTCACCGGCCCCCAGCTCCTTCTCCTTCGGAGCATTGCGAAGTCTGTCCCGCCTCTGGGAGTGGCTCTGGCCTTCGGTCCCTCCCTTGCTGCTTTGCTTAACCCTTTCCTTCCTCCATACAACATCTTTGTTTTACTATGGAGTTAGACAGCTCTCCCGAGCTCCCTAACGAGAATGATGAAGGTGCCGCCTTCAAGAAAGATCTGAATAATTTTATCAATAATTCTGTTGAAAAGGCTGTCGAAGTATCAATGAAGAGAATGTCTAAATCCATGGAAAATATCATGGTTAGCCTAGTGTCCAAGGCTCTGGCCCAATCTCCGGGGGAAAGCAGGAAAAGAAAGGTGGTTTCCTCAGATTCTATTGGTGCTTTCTGTGTCTGGTTCATTTGGCGAGGGTTCTTTGCATCCGACTGAGGACTTTGTGGCTCCCAGGCCTCCTTGAAAGGAGGGGTTTGTTGGTTCCGAGGGCAAGCGTAAACACAAAGAGAAGCATGCTGAGTCTCCTACCCAGAAATTGGTAATTTCCACCATCATGGACACGGATGAGGACGACGACATGCCTGACGCAGATGACTTATTTAATGTCTTTGATTTCTCTGATCCCTCCCCCCCATAAAAAAGCCAAAACTGATTCTTTTTCTTTTGAACCCGTGTTTGATTCCGAGGGACTCCCTACGTTTGATCCCTCTTCCATTCGCCATCCCAACTCAACAGAATAGTTGCCCACTTCCCATGTGGGAGAGTATATTTCTGCCAGACTTCGCCTTCCACTTGAGTCCAATGTCAGAGATAGATTGAAATCCGAGTGTCCCAAACCTTCCCTGCCAGACAAAATCACTCTAGTTCCTGCAATTGATCAGCCCCTTCTCACCTTCTTTTCCAAGTTCGGTAAAGACCCCCAAAGAGGTGTTGACAAGGCCTGGTCTACCTGCCAGGACAAACTCCTGGACGTTGTGGGTCCTTTGGCACGTATTTTCGATATGGCCGAGGCTGCCCGTCTCGAGGGTTCTGATCTCTCTGCAGAGGATATTTCCCTGTGGGCTCAATGTGCTTTCTGTTTACTGGGGAATGCTAATGCCGTCATCACCCACGAACGGCACAAAGGCCTTCTTATCAAATTAGACCCCAAGTTTGCTAATCTGGCTCCTTTGGACCCGGGTGCCAAAGCTAATGGCCTCCTTTTCGAAGAAAATATCATCCGTGACCTTAGTCGGTTTGTCTCCACCTCTGCTTACCTTGACAAGGCACAACAACTGATCAAGAAAGTTTTAGGTTTTTGGACAGTCCGGCAGAGGCAGGGGTCGCTCTTTTGGCCGTCCTTACAACAGCCAAGGCTCCAGAGACTCCTACAACAATTCTCAGGAATACAAGCCTCAATTCGATCCCCAGCGGGGTAGAGGTTTCCATGGCAGAGGACAAAAGAACACAAAGATCACAACAACTCCAACCAACAAGGTAAGGCCTTCTCCCCCTCCTCCGGTTGGGGGTCAGTTAAAACTTTTCTTTCCAAAACGGCAAACTATCAGCGCCGATCCTTAGGTTCTCAACACCGTCCAAGGTTATCTTATAGAGCTTTATTCGCCGCCTATCCAGACTTCTTTTCCTCTCCTCTAGTGTTTTCCTAAGACATGGCTCTTCTGATTTCAAATGAAATCCAATCCCCTTCTACAAAAACAAGCCATTCAGATTCCTCCCTTCGACTCCTCCAGCTTTCTCAGCTCCATTTTTCTGGTCCAAAAGAAAAACAAAAAGCTCCGTCCAGTAATCAACCTAAAATGGTTCAACCAGTTTGTGGTTTACCGCCACCTCAAGATGGCAACGATTCTTAATCTTCGCGATACCCTCCATCCCCATGACTGGATGGTGCGTCTGGACTTGCAGGATGCTTACCTAATGGTTCCCATTCATCCCTCCCATTCGAAATTTCTTCAATTCCAATGGTCAGGAGTAACGTACAGATTCACTTCTCTTCCTTTCGGCCTTTCTTTTGCACCCTGGTGCTTTACAAAACTCCTGCAACCTGTAGTCTCCTTTCTTCGGGCTCTCGGCATAAGTCTCATTATTTATCTGGACAACATTCTTCTTATGAACGAAGACAGACAACTTCTTCTGTCCGAACTGCAAACTACCCAGAATCTTCTTCTAGATTTAGGGTTTCTAATCAATTTCGAGAAGTCTTCTCTCATCCCGTTCCAAAACATGGAATTCTTGGGTTTTCTAGTGGACTCAGCCACAGCATCTCTGCGCCTTCCCCAATCTAAAGTCTCCACGATCAAATCAGAAATTTCTTCAGTCCTCCAAGCGTCTCTCATATCCCTCCGGTCCTTAGCGAGGATAGT